>NW_021318491.1:328335-373229 GCF_001605985.2 Dendrobium catenatum | reverse complement strand
AGGTGTAAAAGTTGCTCAACTTAAATAAGGAATATTTCTCTCACAACAAAAAAATATTATGGATCTATTAAAAGAAAAGCCTTGTGAAACTCCAACTAACTCGAGACATAAACTGCACACAAATCAAGGAATCGATATAGATCATAGATTAGTTAGAAAATTAATATATTTAGCTTACACACGTCTAGACATCACATTTGATGTAAGTCTCATTAGTCAATTTATGCACAAACCTATAAAATATCACCTTTAAGTTATTTATAGAATTCTTAAATATATTAAATCAAATATCAGAAGAAGAATCCTCTACAAGAAATATTATACATTACATATTGAAGGTTATACTGATTCAGATTATATTGGTTCATTAGTTGATAGGAGACCTTCACGAGGAAATCTTATAGTATGGAGAAATAAGAAATAACATATTTCAAGATCCATCACTAAATTCAAGTTCATAACTAGTGCCCATGGTATTTGTGAGCTTCTGTGAATCAAAATCATCTTGAAAGATTTAAAAATTAAGTGGGAATGATCTAAGAAGATATAAATGTGATAATAAATTTGCTATCAGCATTGCTCATAATCTAGTATACAATATATTCGTACCAAGCTTGTGGAGATGGATAGAATTTTCATAAAAGAGTATGAAAATGTTAGGAAACAAGTGTAGAAATTGTTGGCTTAAATTGAAATTTCAGCAAGATAAAATCTGAGATAGAGACGAATCTTGTGGAAAAAAAACACTTAAAAAGCTTTTAGATTGATGAAATACAAAAGAAGACAAACAAGATACAATGGATCTTCAATTCTAGAGGAAGATCTTGCTCTCCCAATTCCTAGCTGACAACTAGAGCCCAAGAAAACCTAAGAGAACTCTCAAATTCAGCAAAAATATAGATATCCCTAACCCTAGGTTTACAATCTTACTTAAAGCAATCATAAGAAAATAGTAAATACCCAAACAGCCCCCTTAATTTGAATTTCCCCCATAATCCTCCCCTTTAATTTCCTCTTAAATGCTCTTGAAGGTTGTTGGACCCCACCCCAAAGGGGAGTTAATTGTTGTGGAGGTGGAATACTTCCGCCTCCTTTTATAGACTTGGACGAGTCTAACAGAAAGTTCATTAATTTGTACTCTGCATGCACTAACAAAAAATCAACTTGCTAGCATATTCACCAAAGGTCTCTATAACCCCACATTCAAAAGTTTTATACACAAACTTGTAATGGTAGATTTTTACCATCTAATTTGAGGGGCAGTGTTGGAGACCATAGGGCTTACATCCTATGCATGCATGAGCACCCATTCTAATCTCATGTATGCATGCCATTGGTTGGATTCACATGTCAATCAATCTTGATAGGAATTGTTGAGCGCACGGATTAAGGATTCACCATTAGATCGATCCCCTCATAGTCATAGGAATACAATCCATGTGCTCCTATGTCGCACCGATACGAATACGACGACACATACGACACGATATGGGACACATCAATTCTTAAAAATACATGATATGGGTACGGCATGAACACAACATTATAATTTATAAATCATATATAAAAATTAAAGAAAACAATCAAAGCATAATTTGGTGGCATGTTTACTGAATAACATATGAGAGCTAAACTTTTTTTTTCTATTTAAGAAGACATACAAACCACAATAACCTTTGTGTGTGGACTCGTCTCGCGTAATTAACGATAGAAAAGAAGCTTGCGGTCGCTTGTCCTCATCTCAGGTAAACAGACGTTCGTCTCACCTAAACGAACGCCTCGAGTAAACGAAATATCGTCTCACGTACGCCCTCGTCTTGCGTATCACCTCGCCTCGTCTCTCATACGCCCTCGTCGCTCCTACTCAGCGTCAGCCACCTCTCCTCTCATGCTCCTTCGATGAAATGACGAAGACGAAACTCGCTCGCAGTCGCGGATGCAAGCTTGTCAGTCGTAGAAATGAAGGAGCCCTAATGCCTCATCTCGTGGGTTCGAAAATGAGAAAATCTCGATAGCATCCGCGGAAGTAAATATGATGCGTTTTTTTTCCTGGAATTTTTATCATTTTTCAATGGACACTCGTATCTTTTGAAATTAAATAGTATTTTAATTTGATACGATTTTGTTGTATCTGACACGTATCAGTGTCGTATTGGACGTGTATCCTATCCGACACATATCCGATACAACACACCTTCATAAGTAGGTGTATCAGTGCAATATAGATGTGTTCTCTTTAGCCATTAGCCCCTCCTGGGGTATTTTCCCCTTTTTTGTTAATTAATTTTGATTTATTTTTAATGGAAGACTCTTGGATGAGGTCTATATATACCTTCATATTTTGTTTAGAAAAGAGCATAAAAATTCGAAGTAATTTTTATATACTTCACTTTTGCACTTATTGCTTCTCCACAGCAAAGGAACTTCCATTATCTTGCAATTCTTGCGAACGTGTTTTTTAGTCAAATCTACCGAAACAAGATAGGGAAACCGTGTTGGCGGCTCTGCAAGTAGTGTGAACTTCAGGCTTCAAATGCTTTTTGTTAGCTGCACGCAAACAAATATTTTAAAAGATAGAATGTAGTCAATATGCTACCAGCTACGCTGCAGCAATAAAAGCGTTTAGAATTCTTTCTCACCAAATATTACTATTCGCTTGCTTATAATTATCTTCTCCTTGAATACCTACTGAAGAGCTGAGCATTTTTTGACTCTGCAGGACTGGGAGATTTCTGCAGCCTCAGAAAAGCTGGCAGAGTGTCAGGAAACCATCCTTGAACTTGGGAAACAGTTGAAGGCCTTGGCTTCACCAAAGAATGCGACTCTACTTGACAATTTGATCTCATCACCTGCTATTGTAAGACACAGCCGAACTCCACAATTGCTTGAACAAGTGATAGCTGTTGACAATGCCAAATTTGTGGATATCAAATCACCGCAGACCAAAGAAATCATATCCGGTGAACCTCAAAAAACTGATGCAAGCTTTCTGAATGGACAGAAAGGCTCTCTGCATTTTGTTTTACAAAATCAGGAGAGCAGCAACAGGCATGGTTATCGAGCAAAATCGCCTGATAGGTCTCCTGCAGAACTGGGTGGATCTTATACACAAAAGTGTGGAGTTGAAGTAGGAACTCTTGTGAGTATTCCAAAGAAGCAGAAAGGAGGAATTCATCTTCTGAAAAAATTGCTTTCAAGGAAAAAGAAGACAGCAATAAGAAGTTGGTCCTAGCCAATGTTTCTTTCAGCACTTTTGAGTTGCTGAGAATGGATCATGTCAGCTGGAGTGCTGTATTAGATTCTTTTGCTTTGTCTGTATGTCAGGATGTAAGAAATTTTTATTTTTGGTCTCTGTTTGAGGAGTTTTTTTTTTTTTGTCTGTATATGCTTTGTTTGTTGAGTGGCTTGTGAGGGAATAAGTTGTGTATGGTAAAATTGTGCATCTTGTTTGTTGTCTATGGCTTCGTTTGGGACGGTTTTTTTGCTGCTTCTTAAAGCCGCTTTTTAATATAAAATTTTTGTACAATAAAGCTGCTTTAAGAAGCAATAAAAAAAATCGTCCTAAACGAAACCTATATATATAATATACATATGTAAATTAAGTGTGACCGGCTGCAGCAAACATATGAATGTTCATGTAAGAAGTATTGCTATATAAAAAAGATGTCACTGCTATGTTTTTGGTATTTGTTATTTACTCTTTATGTAAAGAAATTGGCACTAGGCCCTTCTCATTAGGCAAGTTTATATCAAAGTATCAAAAAACCTACTACCCAGAAGGAGGTAATTGTAACCTTTTATTTTTATTGATGAGCATTCCTTTAAGAAAAGTTATACAGTTGATTTGCAATGTTGTGCATGTTGGTAACAGGAGAGGGGTGCACAATTCAATCTTCTATAATAGAAAATTTATAGACTCTTAGATTAGCTCCTTTAGGCTTCGAATAATTTTAATTCTACTGCTCAATTCTTCATAGACCCTTATAAAGAGGTAATTGGAATAAAACAGCAATTTCCAGCTTTATGAAGCTTGTTAATGGCAAATCATCATTATAATATAATAAATAATCATAAAAATGTCCTTTTGTAGCTTAAAATCCCTTGATGCATCATTGATGAGCAACTAATGAAAGCCTCTATAGCAAATATTTTAGTTTGGACTGTTATATTAAGCATATGTGCTTGAGGCACTAGCTTCTTCAATTCACATGATGATGAATTCTCTAAGTTTCTAGGTAATTTCTTGCTTCCCAGGGTCTTTGTGCTTAGGAAGGGATCATCTCATTATAGAAGGATGGCCATTAATGACCCAAAAAGTCCATGATAGCTACTAGAAAGTAACTTTTGGTTTTGAGTAGTGATATTATTGTGCTTGCATCATGCCTCAACATTTAATTTGAAAGAATTATATCTTTTTATACGTTAATAATAACAACCATAGTAACTTATATTGAAATACCAACGAAAGTAACTTATATTGATCAAAACATTAATATACATTTGTATTTATCCCTTAAAAATTCATATACAGTAATCATGCGTCATACAATACATTATATTATTCATTCACTCATGATTACAAAAGAATATATAAAGATAAATAGACAAACAATTGTAAAATTTGAGGAAATCCAATAACTGATGTCTCACACTCCCAATGTTCTTTTTTGACCTAAAATCATTTAACACATATATAATGAGCTAAAAAACTCATCAAGTCACTAAAACACTATAACATAACTCAGAACACAGTGACAAAATAATATGCGTGTAATAACTCAGTTCATAATAGTAACAATCAATATGATCATGAATTTATGCATAAACAATAAAATACTTAATATATAGTAAAATCCATAAATTGGTAAACAAGTACGGTACATTAAGAAAATAGTGAAATCTATAAACTAGCACGGAAGTCGAAACAATAAAGTAGTAAATACTTATTCATAAATCATACATCGTAGTTCTAGTTTAAGCGGTATTTTTCTAGTAATCAATAAATTAGTAACCGTTGATTCAGTAAATAAAATCATCACTTTTTATCCATCAGCATAGTAATCATCTCCTTATAACTCTTAATCAGTGAATTATGTAAATCAATAGATGATAACATCAAACCATAGTAATTAATGAAAAACTCATCGGCCCACAATGCATGCTGTAAAGATCAACCAGTTTTCAATCAACATTAGTAAATAATCAATCTTTGTTTATTTTCAGACATAGTATTATAAAAGTAATAGTAACCAACTATTTTTCAATCACATGCTCATATTCATTCAAAATGCTTGTATTAAAATGCCAATATTTCTATTCAGTGCAATTCATATAAAATGCAATAATTATTATTTTACCCAGTGAAATTAAAAAATCATCAAGTTAAAATGTCCACAATAATCAATACTAAAACATACAAAAAATTACATGAAAAAGTCTACTAAATCTAAAAAAAGTGTTATAAAATCATTTTGAGAAAATCGAACGGTCAAAATCAAAATCTTTGAAGACAAAAATAGGAAATAAGTTACCTACAACGATCCAAAATTTTTTCCTAGAAGCAGCGAAACGAACTAGCGACCAAAATTTTGGTTTTTTCTTTCCTCCTTCTCCTCTCCTTCTTCTCTCATTCCTGACCTGACAAGCCAAGAGAGAGAGAGAGAGAGAAAGAGAGAGAGAGAGAGAGAGAGGTGGCTAGGTGCAGAGAAAAATATATATATAAACTCATTTCAGTTCAAAGAGAGAGAGAGAGAGAGAGGTGGCTAGGTGGCTAGGTGGTAATTTTTGGCACTACTGCACTCTCAAGCACAATGCCTTGGTACTCCAGTTCAAATACAAATTCAAAATTTTATTTTAAATTTATTTTCATAATTTTCAGATTTTTACAGCTTGATCCCTCAATAGTTTTTTAGATAGGTTGTAGTAGACATTGGCCAAGGCAAAGTTCATCACGTTTATTGGTAACTAAATCATCATTTCAAGCCATAAGAGTAGGGGATAATGAGTTTGAGACCTATATAACTCTCCAATGAACATAGTTCTAAGCAAATAATTATAAACAAATAAAAATATATAATGAATATTAACCTTTGTAATAGACTTGGTCAATAGCCATGAATGCTTTTTGGGAACCATCATTAACATCTTACTACTGTTAAGAAAGAGAGTGCTCTTAACAAAGAGAAAAATGAGATGAACTATAGAGAAACTACAAAAAAGATTTACTACAAAAGAGAACACTAAAATTTATGTTGTTTGGCTTAAATAAGCCTATATCCACAACTTCAAGAAGATCATATAATCTACTAACCTTCAAAAGAGAAACATAAAAAATAATACTTAATACAATATTAAAGATATTAACAAAGATATACCTTTGTTTAGCTGAGAGAAAATTTAGTCGCCTATTATAAAGATGAGGGCTAAACCTCTTCTTTACTAGAGAAGCAAAAGAATTCTACTTACTAGCACCCAAAAGACTTCTTCCTTTCTTTCATGGATGACACCCCTCTCCTCTCTTCCTGTTTCTCTTTTTTCTGTGTTGCTTCTTTTTATGTGATGCTCTATAAGTGAGAATTAAAAGGGTTTATATTGTGAAGAGTTCATCTTTTAATATTAATGATCAAACTACTCTTGAAAATTCTTATAGTCTCTATTGTAAACTTTTATGATAACATTTATTTCAGATTTTATGATTGCCTTTAATTAAGATTTTGTGATAGCCACAAATATTTAAAAATTAAAATTAAATACTATCCAAAATAGATAATGAAATTATACTCACAATAATAATCTTCCACTTGGAGTCTAAATTTAATATAAGTGTTTAATGATCATGTTTAAATACCTCTTTATATGACATCTCCAAGTTATCGGTCTTAAATGCTCACTAAGGCTTTCTTATACCTTAGTCCATGGAAAAATGTTCATATTTTATTTTATTTTTGTAGCTTTTTTGTTTTTTTGAATTTTTGCTATTAAGTAATGGTCATCTATCATTTGAAAGCTCCCACTTGACAATTTATATTTTATAGTACTCTTCTATAATCTTAATCGATAGATTTCATAGCATCTCTCATCTTTTTTTTTTTTATTCTTGATGTCATATACTTAGTACCGTTTTTGCTTTCATGAGCTACCGCCATAGTTGTTAAATCGAACACATTAATTAGCATGTGCCATCATATTCTACAATACATAGAGTCCATTAACTAAATCCTCCTTTGTGACAACAAATACACACAAATATATCTTAAACGCATAAGCATCATCAAATAATTTATATCCTTCAACACTAAGGGCGCTTAGAATATTAGATTCTTCTCTAAATTTGGTACATAATTGACTCTAGCTAATGATTTAGTTACACCATATTGTGCCTTTAACTTTAAAGTGAGCCTTGCATATAGAACTATTTCTCATGTAAATAAAACTAACATAGCTTGGCTTATATATGAAAACCATATCTAAATTAGAATACATGTGATTAGGATAGGTTGAATTCAAAATTTACTACTCGTTATACATAATATTTTTTTAGTCATCTAAAGGGCATCACCAATTTTATAACTAAATAAATTTACAAATTAATTTCATCAAGTGACTTATCCTTTTTGTGGTTGTCATTTTCTTCTTGCTCTCACTTTTTCTAAGTAAAATATATTTTTTTCATATTCCCTTTTCTTATAACAAAAGTAAGTAATCTTTTTTAATTCATTATGTGATTTACTTCTGCCATGATAACAAGAGAACTCTTGCTCATAGAAGTTCCCTTTTACCTATAATGAAACTTCAGCTGATTTGTTGCTTCTCTGTAGCTTAAAAAGTCATCTCATTTGAAAGAAGCAAATTTTTTGCATCCACTAGTTAAGTTCCTTATATCATAATCATATAACATAATATCTTAAAATTACTTGTAAGAGGAGGTAAAGAGAATAAAAATAATAAAGTTTGATCTTCATCATCAATAATATCACCAACATACCCAAATATTGAACGATGGAATTAAATTTATTCAAATATGATTTAATAGGCACACCTACATATAAAGTAATAAAAGTCTCCACTTATGATAAATTTTATTACAGTGATTTTTGATCATGTATAAAGACTTCATCTTGAGCCATAAACTTTTTGTAGTTATCTCCTCTAAGACCTCAATCATGACCTTATTTTTCAAACATGGTTGAATCATTGAGAGGGTCTTCTCATCTATCTCTATATTTTCTTCTTTGATCATGATTTCAAGCATCTTTTTATGCCCCATGATATTTTCTTAAGTCCATGTTGGACAAGAACACTAAGCATCTTAACTATCCAAAAGCCATTTCTGTTTGAGCCATCTGAATTGAATTCTCAATCTTGAACTTCATGAACATTATACTTTTCATAACCTTATTTTAATACTAGTTATTAGGAAAGAGAGTATTCTCAATTTAGAGTTAAGTATGATGAACCATAAAGTAATTGCAAATAAGAATCATACCAAATTTTATGTAGTTCAACTTAAGTAAGCCTATGTCCACGACCACATAGAAATTGGATAATCAATTGAGCTTCAAAAGAGATGAAGAATTATACTTTATATAAAATTATAGATATGAATAAATACACTAATTTATCTAGCTGAGAGAAAATACAATCATCTACTGTAAAAATGAGTGTTATACTTCTTTATTAAAGAAGCTAAAGAACTCCACTTGCATGCACCTAGAAGAATTATGTCTTTCTTTCTAGGATGACATGACTCTCTCCTTTTATTGTCTTTTTCTTCTCTCTTTGTTTCCTCTTTTCTAGGATGATCTATAAATGAGGAATACATAGATTTATAGTGAAGTGCATACGTTCTAACATTAATAATGAACCACGATTAAAGACTTTTGTAGCCTCCTTATAAACTTTTAGGGATATCCTCCATTTAGGACTTTACGATTGCCTCCAATTAGAACTTTGTGGAAGCTAACAATCTTAATAAATCAAGATAAAATATTTTCCCAAATAGTTAATAAAACTATGCACTTCACTTAACAACTGGAACCTTAGATAGATCCTTTAAAGAAAAATTTCCCTCAAAATTGACTAATTACTAATGTTAAAACTTGAACCGAACAGAACTGGTCCAGTATTCCTCATTCGTGTGAACCAGTAGATAGCAAACAGCTCCCCTATTCGCGCAAGCCGGCCGCCCGACTCCTCCTTCACATGAATCATAAACGAACTGCACTTGTCTGACGTCTCTTCCTCCAAATTGTGATTTATTCCCATATTAGACAAATTCTCCTGTCTCGTTGCCTCTCTCTCCCGCCATTTTAGATGAATTGAAATCTATGGAATCATTTTTTTCCTCTTTTCTCCCTCGTAGCAGCCACCAAAAGTCCTCCTCCCTCTCTCAATCGCCTAATATCTTCTCTATTCTTCATTTTTGTTTCTTCCCTACGAATAGCGGCCATTGTTGACAAAGAAGATCCATCCATCTTCTATGTTTTCAAGCAAGGTGGAGTCTACCTTCTTTCTCTTGGATCAAGATTAGGTCTTTCTCCTCCCTCCTTTCCTGTTGATCAAAGTCGGGTAGGTGATTATTGTTATCATTTTTTTATTGTTGTTGTTGTTTGGATGTTTAATTGGAATTGTGGTGGTAGATCTTAATTAACAATACCTATATAGTTTTATGCTTTTATTTGTGTGGGAGTCTCTATGTTTCATGTATTGGAGTCTTTTTTCTATTAGTTTGTATGTTAAATTAGGATTCTTCTTGTCGGGCTTTTGGAATCATTGTCTTCGTAGCCTTGTCAATTCAATATTAGATAGGCTTGGAGTTTCGTATTGCTCTCCCAAAGGTAAGTAATTGTTGTTTATTTTGGTGTAAGCGTACCCTTCTTTATTAAGGAAAAAAACTATGTCGATAGTATTAGGTTCCTTTTATAACTATTTAGACTGACAGTACTATATTGACTTGTGATGCATAATCAAACAAGTACTAAATATTTATCATTGCTCATAGTAGAAAACTTCATAAATAAAATACTCTTGATTTACTGCTACATAACTTCATGTGTATCAATTTTGTATTTTCATGTATGCTCTTGTTTGAATATAATAAATGTTATGCTGTTAAAGCACATTACTTTAATTTGTTTATTGCAATACTTGATACTCATGTTATAAATCATGTTGATTATATAAAGTATAATTATCATACTAAATTACATAAAATCTATTGATTGTTTGTTACAACACTTGCACTGTATGATTATGTGTATGTCGGTATAATATTATTGGTTTTGACTAGTCGAGGTCTACCGCCCCTAGAGTGACGACTCTACAGCAAATCACGGGATTTCCTTAGGTTGGTGTTTCCCTTCCCCGTAATAGATATATGATGAATCGACAATAAAATATATGCTAAATATAAGAAAATATAAGTGGGTATATGTTTGAAGCAATAAGTGACTGATAGGTCGATCATGCATTTTGATGTATGATGTTATCACTTATCTAGAGTGATTGCCTTTATGGACATTGAAATAATTTGCATTGAAAGTAGTTTGATACATACATTAATGATACTAGCATATTAGATTGCTATTATAGAAAGCATGGTATGTTTCATTATTTCTTTGGTTTGGTGACTTTAGGTTGTTATTTCAACCAATTGGTTGCATGTTCATATTGCATGCATGCCCAATTCCTTTGTTATTTATGCTTTGATAGATAGTACTTATTTGGTGAGTTTAACTTATATATCAAACTCACATGTTGTCTTTTTCAGTAGATCCTACAGGCATCTTTGGTGGACCGCCACCACAGAAGCAGGCATGTTTATGGTGTGTACTTCCTTCTGGGCTCGGGGTGTGACAATTAAAGCCCTAAATCTTCTTTAGTTTTATATGACCACCACCATTGGTGCCTTAATGCCACCATCCCTAGTCTATGTTGTTGACGACGTTCCACTTTACCCCTCAATTGTTCGTAAGTGGAACAACTATATGCTCATTTTGGCGAACAATTGATTATTTACATAAGTGTTTGTCCTATGAAATTTTTTCTACAAGATTTTTTATATATAAACAAAATCACATTTATCTATCTGGGAGTGTTCAGTAAATTCTAGAGCTAAGGCAAGCATAAATTTATCATCTCACTTCATCAGAATTTCATCAAACACCTAAAGTACCATTCTATTGAACTTTTTTTTCTATGAAAATATAAAATTTTCATTAAAAAAAAAGAATAAATTTCCTTACAACAAAAATACAATATTAATTTGTGTAATTAAATTATGAAAAATTTGTACAAAACTCATCTGAAGAAAAAGGCACAAAAGCTTATAATGTGGATGAAGTGTGCTATCAATTTCTTTTCTAATGATTGCTTTCTTTCCTTGTTTCTGCCAGTCCTCATCAATTTACTCATCAGTTGAAGCAACAGCTACTTATGAAGAGTGTGAGGGGCATATATAGCGCTAGCTTTTGGAATGAAAGTGGAGATGACGGCATGAGGAAATGAATGGCCTGCAAGCTTGCAAGTCATCTTAATTCCCATCACCGTGCAGCTGCTCTTCTACTCCTCCTAATCAATGCCTTCAAAGCCTATTAATGATGCCACTAGGCATATACATAATTCCATGGTGGGCTCCTCCTAGCACTTCAAACTCACTTTTTTTTTGGAGAAATTATTCTGTGCGCATTTCAGACGTAGAGCTACATCCATACGCCAATAAAATTGTTACATTTGGTTTGCCTACATTGAAGATGACGACGTGGATAGTCCGCTTAGACTACAACCTAATTTTAATCTGTCTTATCAGCCCGACCGGAGGAGAGCTGACACCCGCCCACCCAGAGTAAAGGTAAAAAGGTGAATGGGGGAAAATTTTCACATTTCAAGCGCCTATTCGGTTTTCAATTTCCGGCATTCGTAGTTATCCGAGGTTCGTGCAAAAAATTCTCCTTGCAACTCCTTCCGGCATTCTCTTCTGCGCAAATGGAGTCACCTGTAAAAAAAAGTTGGTTTGTTGCTTGTGTTGTTAACTGTGTTTTTATTGCGTACAACAGATTAATTGTTTTCTCTACTAATGCACTCCATATTTTCTGTGTGCTCAGAACTAAAATCATAACATTTTAACATAAATACTATAGATCTTAAAAAAAAAAAGTAAACACACTAAACCATAAAAAACAAAAACATTCTGATAAGGAAAAAGATTAGTTATTTATTATCTTCTGCGTATTTTTAGGGTAAATAATGCGTGATTTTTGCATATCTTCTGCGTATTGCTGAAGACTAAAACTTTAATATTTGAACATAAATACTATGGATCTGAAAAACAATAAATAAGTAAACATACTAAACCATAAAAATTAAAAACATTTAGAGAAGGAGAAAAGATTAGTTATTTCTTATGTTCTACGTATTTTTAGGGTAAATAATGCGTGATTTCTGCGTATTCTCTGCATATTTATTGAAGAGTAAAACCCGGTCAGGCTGCAAGACAAATGATTTGGACCAGGTCGGGTTGCAAAACAAATGCATATCTAGTAAAAAAATCCACATCATCATCTTCCACGTAGGCAAACCACACATAACAATTTTATTGGCATTCGGGCGTAGCCCTGCGTCCGGAATGCGCACAGAATAATTTCTTTTTTTTTTGAGGGGGGGGGGGGGGGAGGGGAGGGGGAATGCATGACCGTTCCTCACATAAGAACATATTTGTAGTATTCAAAAGACAATTTTTTATACAATCACAATTTGCTATAAAAACAAATTATAACTTTGATGCTTTGTTACGTCTGAAGCCCCTAGGCAATTTTTTTCTGCTTAGTATCATCTGTATGCTGCAAAAGTTAAAATTTAAGAAAAATAGAATGTATGACAGACTTTCAGAAAAGAAATTAGAAATAGAAATTTTCAATCATTTCATATTATCATATATAGTTGAAATAAGCTATCTTCTATGAAATATATTTTAATAGTAGGACTTGGGACAGTGCGGCATGAAAGGCTATGGTTAGCAATTATAAAACTCGGAGTGCTAACTCCAACATTCCCTTAATTCCATGAAAGAAAATCTCACTCAAAACACATACTCTTTCTCACTCTCTCCACTTCTTTTGGTTTCCTTTTTCTTCCCTTTTTTGGGGATTGAAAGAATCTCTTCATTCCATCTCTTCAAAAAGGAAGAAAACACTTATCATGAAACCAAGCCATAGCCGGCAGATTTGACGGGCTAACATCGAAGACATCATATACTTTTCAAGCCAATATTCAACTAAAACAATGACATAAAAGTCGCAAAAAAAAGAAAAAGTAGCTTACTGGCAATCCCTTAATTCCTTCTTCAAGTCAACCTTATCTCATCATTTGGTCTTCTCATCCTTTCTCTCTTCTTTTTCTCTTTCTTTGCATGCTTCCCCTCCCCCAATCCCCACCACTATCTCTTTTCATAAGCAAGCGTCACTTAGTCATGACTTTCTATTTAAGAAAGCAAGTACTTGCTCACTTTGGCCTGTTCTGAGTTAGTGGTAAGTATACCATGAAGTTTCAGCAGTTGGAATTAGCCTTTTTGAATAAAAATTCCTCAACGTCTTCTTCCTCTTCGTCTTCCTTGACTCTTGGATTTAAGCGTCTTCGGCCGGTCGTACCGGCTGCATCCACTGTCAAGCCTGTTACTTCTCTGGAACTCAAGAGCTTCAGCTTCTCTAAGGCTTCTTCCGCACCTCTGCAACATCAACATGTCACTCTGGTAATTTCTCTCTCTCTCTCCCTCTTCATCTCCAAATTAATGCAAGTGATAGTTCTAAAATAGTTGAGTGAAAATTAATTTTATGAAAATTGTTGTAATACTATATATTCTTTTCCTCAAAAAAAAAAAAGAATATCAGTTATTATGATATTAAATTATAATAAAACATATTCACCAACAAAATTACAACAATAAATTGTATGTATGTATGTATGTCTAAAGCTTGTTTTAAAAGCAGTCAGGAGGGGGAACAAGATGGAACCCAACTCAAGAACAGATAAGGAAACTAGAGTCACTCTACAATAGCGGGATGAGGACACCGAACGCCCAGCAGATCGAGAAGATAACTGCTGAGCTGATCAAACATGGAAGAATTGAAGGAAAGAATGTCTTCTACTGGTTCCAGAACCATAAGGCAAGGGAAAGGCAGAAGCAGAAGCGCAACGGTCTCCTCAGCCCCTCCTTGCCACCAGACTCAAACTTCTCTGAAACAAAGGCATGCTTATACATGCACACAATTTCTAACTAAGAAGATAAGATACCTATATATACATATATATATCTTGTTCTAATTAGAAACTTTAGTTGGTGCTATTGTAGGGAGCTGAAGAGAAGAAGGAGAGTAGAGATGGGAGAAGCAAGAGGAGAAGCAGGAGTTGGGGAGTTGAGCTTGATCAGATTATTGAGTGCGGCGGTGATGACAGAGTAACACTCGAGCTCTTCCCTTTGCACCCGGAGAACATTAATGGAAATAACTACTTTTAAATATATAAATCAGCTTATGGACGATTGTTGTAGTTTTTAATTTGTTTGTTTATGAGATTATGGTGCGTTGTAGGTAGCTTTTTCCTTTTTATAACCAGATCTTTTCTGAAAAAGAGAGTTGAAACAATTCAAAATAACTTTTAAAACTCTATTTTTTCACAATAAATTCACTACAAATTTTACTGAATCATCTGAAACTATAATCATCTGGATCTTAAGTTGTCAAGATTCTGCTGCTGCTGAATTCCAGTAGCTGACTCTGCAAAAGAAAACATATTTGGATGCTTAATTATTTGAAGTCATGCTGCTCTTTTCCAAGGCCTGACAGTGCTGAACTTTTTTTTTTTGTTGGTTTGAAAACAAGGTCGCGCGTGGGAAGGTTAGGGAGACATATTCATTATCTGTCTTTTTCATATGTTTAGTAAAGTTAATATAATTTAGCGAATTTCAAGTAAAATTGATGACAGAAAGGAAAAAAAAAACTTGTTATCCATTGGTCATGACTATGATCATAATGAAAATTTTAAAAATTATATATCCATCATGCATCATTTATTTAACATAAAAAATTGTATTTGTCAAGATACAAATCACCATGTTCAAATTAAATGAATGATAATGGGAACTTCTTGATAAAAATTTTATTTATTGCATGAAAGTTGGAAGAGTTGGAAGCTTTCATAATCTAGTTGATAAATGCATTTTAAAGAAGAGCATTCCACATAATGTTTTTGTCCGAAAGTTGAAAACTTTCACGATTTAATTAAGTTGCACTTAATAAATTTAAGTAAATATTTTATCTTCTTTTTTCGTTTACTTAATCCTCAAAGTCAAAGCTTATAAAGATAGAAGTATAGAATGGTGAGAAGCAATCATGAGAGAGAGACAATCAAAGAAGAGTTATAAATTTTACTACACGTACACTCTATTGTGCTGGTTCACTACCTCTCTACTGAGAACCGCTTATATGCGATGGTTGCTAAAATTAATAGATGGTAGAGTTAAAGGTGATGGCTGGCCAATTTGTTAGGCCAACGCTTAGGAGAAGATCTCCTTTCATGCTTGATGTCAGCCTCCTCTTTCTTATTTCCCTTTCTTCCAATCCTTTCTTCACTAAGGATTAAGTGTCCTTTTCAAACTATAGCCTCTTTTTTTGTGGGTTGGGAGAGGATGAATAGACTGGAGGCTCAACACCCCAAGAAAGAGAGAGCATTCAAAGGTTATGATTTATGTAGATCAATGCAAAATAAAGGTTGTGCTGTGTTAGATCCTCTCTCTCTCTCTCTCAAGATATGAATCAAGTTAGAAAGTACTATAGCAAGGAAGCAAGGGAGCCACTATAATGTTACTAACGAAGAACATAGAGTGAGATAGTCATAAGGATCTTGATGAACCATCTTCTTCCCCTCTCTTGAAGAAGGTAAAAGAGGAGAATGCAAGCACGAAGGAAGAAGTTGTTGCAGAGTTGTCAACTTAAGTGATCTACGTCAAAGTAATATTTCGAGCAAAGTTATGATTTTTCTTTGTTGAGTTTATATTGAATGCAAAAAAACAAAGAAAATTGTTAGTGACCATATAATTATGTCGGGTAAGTTATCAGTTTCTAAGGAAGAGAAAATTCAATTGAAAGGAAAGATTTTGTTAGGTAAATTATATTATTAAAGAATAAATTGTGGAAAAAAGCAAATATTTGTTCTTGATGATAATTGGTATATTCTTCTTATGTTATTGTGAACAATTAAAGATTCTCATACTGAGAAAAATATTGGAAGAGAAAAATAAAATGAATAATTTATAAATTAAGTGTTTTTGTTCCATTCAATTGTTTTCATGTTTTCTTTAATTATTGCAATTATCATGTCTTACATGAATGATATTAATGGTTCAATTGCTTTCATGTTCCTTTTAATTTTATGAGAATGTAAATTAGTATTTTATTGAATATATATATTGTATAGATCACTATAAAAGGTATGAGAAATGAAATACTGAATTATGATCTAGGTGAAATGGAAGAATTAAAATATGAAAAATATATATGCATGAAAAATACATGAGTTCACTCTCATATGGTACTGGCTTGGGAAGTAATGTACCCGTGCACATTATATAGAAATTAAAATGGAAATGAAAATGGTTGTACCTTTATTGGTATATTTTAGACATTGCTCCTGTACTCATTAAATTGGAAAATGTTTATGATGAAAATGAATATAAATTGGAAAAAGAAACAATGTTAAATTTTTTATGATGAAATGTATATGAAATGAAAAATGTACATATAAGATATAAAAGAAAGAATGAATGAAAGGAATAATGATATGAAGTATACTAAATATTTTATGATATGAAGTATACTTAATGTTATATGACTATTTATATAAATTTTAATATTGTATTTGAAATGAGAAAAAGAATATGCATTTCATTTTTGTACATGTATAATTATTATGCATATATAAATGTTACCCACTGAATTTATTTTATAAACTCAACCCATTAAATTCAATTATTTTTAGGTAAGTCTCCAGAGAATTAAAAAATGGCTAAAAAGGAAGAGTATATCTATAAAAGATATAGCACCAATAAAAACAGGTAAATTATGACGGATGTAAATACTTAGTTTTTACAAAAGTGGTATGAATAGAGTTATGGAATATTTTTGTAATTGTGGCTCTTCAGTTGTATTGAGAAGTTTTATGTTAATTTGCTTATGAAAGGAATGAAATGTATTGCCGTCCGATTTTTATTTCCGCATCGTTAATTCGAGTATTCAATCTAGGTCGTGACAATCATGGTTGATGATGCTCATCTTTGACAAGTTCAACTACCCAAAAAAAAAAGTTATTGAATTATTGTAGGAAATTTACATTTTTCAAAAGCAATTGCTATGAGTATATAAACTTTTATTTATTTTTAATTAGGCAACTTTTTTTTTACTGATATTATACTCTAGCGAATTTGATGGTAAAAAGTCAATTCATATCACAACAATGAAAGTCTTTTTTCTTGATTATGAGTTATGACTTTTATTTTATAATAATAAATATTATTTTTTCTTCAAAATAAATTGTACAATAATAAAAAAAAAGGATTGTTTTTATTCACGCTGAAACGGTCTGGCCGGTCCAATTTAACAGCGCTCGCCAATGGCATGAAGTCGCTCTCTCGAGAGTTCACCTAGGCGAGCGATGGAGACGCGGCCTCTCGCCGTTCTGGTCTCCTCCCTCGTCTCTCAAGCGCTCCTCCTCCTCCTACTAATCTTACAATCCAACCCTAACCTCATCATCCCCTCCCCTCTTTCCCAAACCCTCATTACTCTCCTTCATCTCTTCTCTTCCCCCAATCTAACCGCCGCCACCTCTCACCTTCCCCTCAAACGTAAGCGTCGTCTAGAAATTGATGAATTGGAAATACAGGAGGAGGACGAGGAGGAGGAGACAGAAGAAGATGACAACGATCATCGAATCATTGAAGAAATGACCCCCTGCAGTGCCCTCGCCCCTCATCCCAATCCTGATCACTTCAAGCTTCACTTCGGGATGCGCTCGGCTACCTTTGACTGGCTTGCCAGTCTGCTCGATCCCCTCATCGACTCCCGTGACCCCAGCGGCTCCCCATTCCGATTACCGACCACCACACGCCTCGCTCTCGCCCTAGCCCGCCTCTCCACTGGCGCTGACTACGCTGACCTTTCCTCCCGCTTCTCCGTCTCCGAGCCTGCCGCCCGCTTCTGCACCCGACACCTCTGCCGAGTCCTCTGCACCAACTTCCGCTTCTGGCTAGCCTTTCCCTCCTCTCCTGAATTACTTCGCCCTGTCTCCTCCGGCTTTTCCTCCCTTGCGGGCCTCCCTGGCTGCTGCGGTGCTTTAGCGCCTGCCCGCTTTCACCTTCACCGAGGCCCAGCCACTGCCTTTCTCGTTGCCGACGTTTCCTCCAGGATCCTAAGCTTCTCTGTCAAGTTCCATGGCGAACGCTCGGGCTTTGAGGTTCTCAAGCAATCCTCTTTGTATAAAGACGCCATGGAGGGGCGGCTTCTGGGGCCGGAGCAATACCTTGTTGGAGATGAAAGTCAGAACCTTTATCCTTGGTTGATGGTTCCCTTTGCAAAGCCAGTGCCGGGGTCTTGTGAAGAGGACTTCAATTTGGCACTTCGTGTGATGTGCTGGCCAGCGAGAAGAGCAATCTACAGCCTCCATAACTGGAGAGTTTTGAGCCGGCTGGAGAAGGAGAGTGCTAAGGTGGCCGTTGCATTTATTGGGACTTGTGCTATACTTCATAATATTTTACTGATGAAGGAGGACGATTCGGCACTGGCGGATGTAGGTGAGGATTTCTTATTGAGTTCTGAGCAATATAGGAATGAGGAAAAGCATACTGCTGACAAGAAGGCTATCTTACTTAGGAGTACTTTGGCTGTGAAAGCAAGGGAATCTGGAACACTTTAAATTCGGTCTTCAGTAGACACTGGTGATTGCTTGATTCGACTCTTCTCTAATGCCCAATTCTCTAAGGATTCATTGAAATATGTTTTATTTATGTTTTTTTCTGCTGAAGTATCAGGATTCATCTGAAGCATTCTTTTCTTCAGACAACTATAGTTTGTTTTATTTACTTTCAATTATAAGTAGGTAGATCTGACATCTTAGAAGAGCTTGCATGTCTTCAATTGGCTGAATTGTTTTTACTATCATCTCAATACCATTTACCATACTTAAATTTCTGCTATTAAGTTATGCTATTATAAAGTGTTTTGCATGGCTGATTAAATAATCCTTTATCTGTTTTATGCATGTAAAGGAAGATTTAAAACATATGCATGAATTAAATAGTTTCACGCTGTAGTAGTTTGCCCACAATATAGATGTAGTTATAGGAGTAGGTGGAAGTAATTAATTTAACCACTTTATTTAGTGTTAGTGTTAATCATTTAGATTAGATCTGCAAAGCCTTTCGAAATATGCAGAAATAGGTGATAATATATTGTTATATGTGTGCTTTCTAGGTTTTGGTAAGCACTCTTCTTCTATTCCTTGATGTCAACCAATGCCCTTTGCATTGACTTCTTGCAGCACCTGTAAATTTGTTATTGCTTATCATTTCTGTTATGCTCATTGGTTTACTTAAATACTTTCATGCAAAATCATATAAATGATTAATGGATGATATAATGTGATGTGACATATGTAATAATTGTGCTAAAATACTAACATGCTCTCTAACGGCTACACTATGGTTAATTGCTAAAGGAGAAGATGGTAAAGAAAACTTAAAATTGATATTTAGTATATTTCATAAAGTTTTCTTTTTATAGCAGAGAAATCACACAAATATGACGTGTCAATCATATGGACAAATAACCTTTTAAAGAGAACTATTCTAAATGACTTAAATATTAATTGCAAGGGATTATACACTTCTCATTTCAACCAAATAAATGAATTTTTTAATTTCACATTTATTTGAAAACACTTATTAAGACAGCCTTTCAGAACATTTATGCAATTTTATTTTTGTCTATGAGTTTCTTTTTATTGATTTGTAAATTAAGAAAAAAATAAAGGACTAAAAATAAAAGTGATATCAGTTTGATTTATAGAGATATTTTTGTTAATTAGTTCCTCATGGGTTAAATGATCAAATTCTTTAATTGATTTATCAACTTTAGTAGTCATAAATTGTTTAAAGGCAGTCAAATAATATATCCAAGTTTTAATTGAGTTTTAGGTTCAGATATGATCTTAAGTTCAATTTTAGTTTTAGTCTTGGTTTAAAATTGCGCAATATGAGGCTCGCCTTGAGGACCGCCTTTGCGCAATTCCAGTAAAAAATGCATCGATGCTTACGCCTCGAGTTTTTTATATGAGGCTTGCGCTTCAACTTGGTTGAGGCCCGCCTCATCTCACTGGCATGAGGCTTACGCCTCACGCTATATATATTAAAACTTACATAAATCTTGAAGTAAATGCCCGACATTGGACTCTATAGGAGAGGAGGAAGGGGAGAGAGAAGTTCATCATAATGATGATTCAAATGAAGAACCCCTTAGTGATGACAGTGCTGATGACTTATGAGTTCTTATGTGATATGTCATTGCTATTTATTTTTGAAAATTTGAATTATATGTTAATGAAAAGAATACTGGGATTTGGGAAATATAGAATTTTAAGTTGAATTATATTTCATGTTGTCTTATTATTGAAATATTTTGATTTCACTTCATATCTTATGATTTTTTATGTTTTATATTATTTACTCATTAATATATAAAAAATTTATCATTTTATGTTTACGCAATCTTTTGATTTTGAGGCTTACGCCTCGCCTCACAAATGAAAAGCGCCTCAAAACCCGAATATGCAATTTTAGACATTGGTTTTAGTTGATTTTTAATTGAGGTTTAAATTTAAAAATTTTTGCTCCCTCAAATTTATGTTTTTGATTTACATTTTGACTTTTACTCAACTTTAGGAATTATTGCTTTCTCCAATTTAGTTTTTGGTTTAAATTTTGACACTTGCCCAATTTTAGTTTCTAGTTTAGAGTCAAGAATATGTTCTAATATAGGTTCTAGTTAGCATCATTAATGATTCTTTCTCAAGTTGATTTGACCCCAACATATGATTAGCTCAAAGTCATTCAATAAGATCTTGAACCAAGCCAAGTCTAGTGAAATTTTGGCTGAATTTGTTCTCGATTTGATCCAACTATGTCTCATTAGCTTTGATTAAAGCCAAAACTAAATCTGATGTTGATCTTTTTTATCTTTTAAGATAAATTCTTAATCTAACATATATACTTAAAGGGTAATATATATACGTACGTATGTATGTATAAACACAAACATTTGCACATAAATGTTTATTTATATTTTGAGCTGATCTCGAGCCAACGTGCTATGATTCAAGCACAACTCGAATTTGACTTGAAGATCAGACCAAGCCAAAAGTTGGCTCTTGGCTCATCTTATTTAGAATTCAATCTTTAATCTTTGAGCTTAAATCTTAACCCGAGTTTTGGTGTAATGTAAGCAAAATAAATTTTAGCATCATTTTGTAATTAGAAATCTAGTTTACTTTTGAATCAATTGTTTGAAGGATATTTATGAAGTATGGTTTACTCAATATAATTGGATTTTGCCATAGATAATTTTTGTGTGGCTTTGATGGACTTAAGAGGAGATGCAAATTTTTTTTTTTTTTTTTGGGATATTAATGAAGAGTGTGACAATCTTAACTGAGGATAATTGTAATATTACTTATTCTCTAAAGCTTTTTAGAAGGCTTCATTTAATGCTTTTTAGAGAATTATAGTTTAGTTCAGGTTTAATTTGTTGTTTAAGGCATTTAATGAAACATATGTTGATAAAAAGTAATTTATAGCCTGATAATTTTTCCTCACAAGATCTTTCTAGGTGAATGGATGGTATATGCTAAATTAGTTGTTCAAGTATATGATGTAGGACTACAATGCTTACAATGATTTTATTAAGAGCTTGCACAACTTATTGATTAGAGAAATAATAAATAGAACTATTAACAAATAAAATGATGAATCAAAACATAAGAGTGGTCACTTTCGTTTAGGCTAAGTTGCATATCAAGAGATTTGAGCCATCAAAATATCGTAGGAAAACAATATTATGCAAATTAGTAGCTTTCAACAAAAATTCCTAATCTAACAATAAGATTTAGAAAATAATGAAGTGCACTCAATTCCCTACGTTTACTAAGCTCGACAGAATCGGGCAAACGCGTCCTTCATGACTACAATCAAATCACAAGAAAGGATTAGACTTAAGAAATACTAGAAAAAGAAAATTAAAAAATCTTCGTTAATGATCGGTTGTAATCCTCCACTCGACGGTTCCAAGTTGTTCTTCAATAGCCCTAACCAAGGTATCCAGGATGTGCTCCACGTATTCTTCTACAGTGTGATCGATGCGCGGGTTGACGTCGAAGAAGGTTGAATGCAAGATGCACACAAACCCTTGTTCATCTTAGGAGAGGCCGTAGTCAAGGTTTGGATCGGCCATGCATTGGCTTTGAGTATGTGGTGGTACTGATGACGCCTTCAAAGCTCCTAGATGTCTTGAGAGAAGAGGGATCCTCACAAGAAGTAAAAGCTGAGGGGAGAGGGTTCAGCCAAAGGGGAGAGCCACACGTGGGTTAGGATTTAGGTTGGAGGTGATGTTTTAAATTCAAAAGTATGATATAAATTTCAGATTTTTAAATTAAGAGAAAAAAGAATTAGGAGGGAAATTGAATTCCTCAAAATTCGGGGAGGGAATTAATGAGAGAGAGGGGGGGGGGGCACCAGCATGGTGAGAGAGGGAGGGGTTTAGGGAATTAAATATTGAGTTGCCTATTCAAGGGAGTCTTAAATTAGGCAAGAGGTTAAATCAATTTCAAATAGAATTTGATTTGGACTTGTTTATGGAAACTTTCTTAAAATAGATTAGTTAAAATTATGAGAGAATTTGAATTTCAAATTCAATTAATTTGAATTCCAAATTGACCCTAAATTAACTCTAACTAAATTAGGAGACTCAAGGAATAAGGAGGTGTAGTGGGGTTGGCGGCTATAGGGGGATGGGGAGGAAATTAAGGAGGCTTTAATGCTTCCTTAATTTAGGTGATTAGATTTAGAATGAATTAATTCATTCCAAATTAATTTAAAATCCAATGGGGGGAGATTTGAAAACTTTCCTAAAATAGATTTTATAATTTAGGAAAGATTTTGAATTTCAAATTAGGGGAAATTTGAATTCGAAGTCCAATTAAATTATGGCAATCCAAAATTAGAAAGTAGAACCAAGGGAGCAAAAGGGCTTAGGCCGACGGTTTGGATGGGGTTTGGGTATGGAAGGGCCAACGGCTAGGTGGAGGGAGAGATGGTACGGCCGGTGATGGTAGAGGGGGAAAAAGGGAAGGAGATAGAAGATAGAACCACGAATCCGACTTGTCTAGGTTGATGGGTATTGCACAAGCTTCACTCCCCTAGGGATTTCACTCCAAACTCTCAAACTCTCAAGCTTTCAAGAGAATTCAAACAAGAGAAACAAAGTTTTCGATTAATCATTCATTACCTGAAAAGAAAAACAATGGGGCTATAAATAGCCTCTTACAATGATTCAGAACATAACAGGACAACAATGCCCCTAGGGTTTACATACGACCTCCCTTAGTAAAAGGGTACAATGGGAAACTAATAAAGCAAATACAATATGACATCATAAATAAGAAAATGCATAAATAAAAAAATACATAAAAAAAAATCAGAAATACAATGACTCAATCGTGGCCGTAGATCGACGGTCACGTCTCTGATAAACCTTCCACGATCTGATATCCCCATCAGTATATTAACGACATTGTGAGATTGTTGAAATAATGGTACTACTAATAATTAGTCAAAGACTAATAACTAGTCGATCAGGGTTTCATTTTTCAAACCCTACAAACTTAGTTATCTCTTAGAAGTAATCATATTTATTGATCTCTCCCTATTCAAAGATTTGGAATTTAAATTGACTTAATTCTCTTAATATTTTTTTTTTCAATTAGAAAATTTTTATTCATAACAATCAATGATCCCTGCTAAGCATACATGATTGAAATGTTTTGATCACTTTCAACGCCCAACTCGTAATTAGCCATTTTTTAGGTTCAATCCCCTCTTCATAGTTTAATTTCTTGATTTTATGCCAAAATACATATCTGAAACTTCTGATTCACTATTGAAGACCTGTCTTAGCTTTAAAGAAAACGAACTACTAAAAAAAGCCCTTTTAGGAAGCACTGAAGATGTTACTGGTTAGGAGTATTTTAATAAGATACTTTTTAACTAAATGAATGGTTAAATATAATAGACAGCAGTGTTATTCCTATATTTGGAGTTCAACTTTCTAAATGCTTATGAGGCTAGCTATTATTTCTGTCAAACATGAAGGACTTGCTTGCTGTTCAACCTTAATGAAGTATGAGTGATGAGGACATCAGGACATGGAAGATTTATTAGAGGCATGGCCGTCGATCTACGGCCACGATTTCACTGCTCTACTTTTGATTTTCGTATTTATTATTGATGTATTAGTTTTTATTTATGAAGTTTTATTATGCTTTTCTATTTTTGCCCGCCCTTAAGGGCTTAGGTATGTGTAAGCCCTAGGGGCATTGTAGTACTTTTTATTTTCTCATTGTATGGGCTATTTAAAACCTCCCTCTTCTTCTTTGAGGGTTAATGAATGAATTAGAAGAAAATTCTTGCACATGTGTTCTTTGAGTTGTGAGAGTTCTAGGAGAGATCTTTGGAGAAATCCCTAAGGGGGGAAAACGGATCACCCACCAACCTTGAAGACGGCCGGGTTCGTGGTTTGTTTTATCATTTTTTTTTTCTTTCAATCTCCTTTCCTTCTAGCCGCCGGATTCACTAGCCGCCGGAAAATTTCATCTTGTACTAAAGAAATTTAGTTGAAGAAGTGCATATATGGATGCACCTAGAGTCCTATCTAAAGTATTTTGGAAAATTCTTGTGAAGAGAACTAACAGTGAGAAATTTTATTGTAATTTGCATTTTTTATATCAAGCATGACCTTTTATTATAAAATGTTAATTATAGGATGCTAAATGGTGGGAATCTTTAGATTACATGGCTAGCATTTCTTATTTTAGAGAAGCTAAAACGGATGCATTTTTTAGTCTTTTTTGTTTATTTTTTGTGCCCAATGCTTTAATTTTGTTGTAAGCCTTAAGTTGAATTGTATAATATTTTATTTTATGGAATATATAGGCGGGGGTACCGAAAAACCCACGTAGCCATAGATGATATTCTATACAAAACATGATAATCAACTATTTCTTCAAAATAGTTACACTGCAATTGTGGTCCTAATGATGAGTTGCAAACCTAATAAACTAATTTTAGTGAATCACTTATGTTTAGTTTTTTGGTATGGAATAATTTCCGTATTAACTGAGATTTGTTTTACCGCTTATATTCTACATTTTCTTATTTAGTTTTGACATGTCACCAAAAGAATTCAAAAATTTAGATTGGTTTATATGGACTGCCGAGTTATTATAGCTCACTGTAGTTTTACTTTTAGTTTTCATAATTTGGATAATGGAAGGAGTTTGTTGATCAACAGTTTACAATCAGATATGAGATTATAAGTATTTCTTTGTTTTGATTTTTGTACAGCCATGTATATGTTATTATTCAGTTCTATTGTTTTATTTATAGCCATGTACTATAGTGTAGATACATTTTGATGAAATGAAAGAAAACTTGTGTGTGGGCTCCGAAAATTCGGCCCCGGCCTCTGCCCAATGATGATTGCTTTTCTTATGGCGAGGGAGTTTTAACACATTTAAGTTCCGGCGTAAATTTTGGAAGGCAGATGAGTTTGAAGATAAGACACTTCCTAGAGATTTCGCCCTCATTTTATGAAGACTTTATGATATGAGTTCTGGTTTCCTATAGGCGCAAGCACCTATAGTTAATTACCCCTCCCGATAATGAGAGAGAACTTTCGATTAAGGCTAGTCGTCAATCAGATACATGTTATCTGGCATATAGTAGCGGCATAGGTTTCAATGTTGGAAAATTTGAGAATTTTGGAGAATTGGAAGATTTGAATATTTGATATTTAAAATTGAAAATTTCACCATCTTGCACTTAAAGCGGATGGTGGGGGAATGGATGATGGACCCGATCAAGATCTCATGGTTCCGTCGTCCCGGGCCATCATGGACCTAGGTCTACTTAGTCAGAGAGGTAGTCGACCCAACCTAACAGAAGGATCATTGTCAGCAACCATGAGTTGCTTCGTGCAAGGAGACCTTGTAGACCTAGGGTGAATGTTTGTCTAAGGGGACAATTTGAATCTACCTTAGCTGACAGAGGGCTTTGTGCCCTATCGATTATATCTCAAGGATTTGATGCCAATAAGGAACGTATCGGCTCTGGTCATAGCCGGTATTTGTGGTGCCATTTGACGGCAAAATCACTCGGTTCAGAGGGCCCCGGGTAACCGTTTATCCTGTGGTGCCATTTGGCGGCAAAACTGCCGGTTAGAGGACACATAACACGTTCTTATTGGCAGGAGATTGTTTGAGAATGGATCACAGTGATATTTTCGATTAGGCATTTAGCTCTTTGTGAGTTGAAGTAAATTTTAATTTATCCACCTCGACAAACTGTTGCGGATGGTGGATGGATTTTGCTTTAAATATTGATGGATTGATTTCTGAATTTTAAATATCTGGAATTGAGATTTGGATTTGTGAGAATTTGAGTGGCATTTGAAAATATTTCTAAACCCCTCCGGTTGAGATAAACATTCAACACGGCCATCATCGAGGTGTTTGAGGTCATTTTCATTTTTTTTTATTTTTTAATTATTTTTTTAGGTCATTTCCATTTGATTGAACTTTGTCGACCCTATTAACTTGCCGATAGGGGATCGGGTTTCATAGGTTTTGTGTCCTTATTTGTGAATTTTCTTTGTTAAAGGTCTGAAGGCCCGATATGAATGTATAAAATAAATATTCTGGTCAACTTCGTGACCGCATATTTATCCGATGGTTCGAACTCTGTCTACTCCTATTTACATGCTTAGGATTATCAGGTTTCGTAGGTTTTGTGCCCTTGTTAGTGAATTCTCTTGATTATAGGCCTTGACAGCCTAATATTAATGCAATAAAACAAATATACCGGTCGTCGCGACCGTATACTTGTTTGTTGGTTCGAACCTTGTCGACTCCTATTGATCCGTATAGAATGATCAGGTTCGAATTTGAATTCACTTATTAACCCGCGCAGCATCCCTAGACATCTCGTGTGTACCAATAACACGCTCGCCGGGGCCTATGCAGGTTGTAATTGAATTTGAATTCACTTATTAACCCGCGCAACATCCCTAGACGTCTCGTGTGTACCAATAACATGCTCGCCGGGGCCTATGTAGGTTGTAATTGTATTTACCCCTTTTGTGTACCTATGTATATACAAATTACGGTGCATGTGCAGGGGTACATTGAAATAATTATAGTTATGCAGGTAATTGCCATTTGAGTGCACACAACATTTCATTTGAGAGCTTATACACGTCTTCTGTCCGCTAATACGAGTGTTGCGGATCCGGTGGCGGTCGTTGTAGATTGTAGACGCCTTCTGTCCGCTCGCATGAATGTTGCGGATTCGGTGGCGTGGCATTGTAGTCTTGTGGACACATTCTGTCTGCTCGTATGAGTGTTGCACATCCGGTGGCGATATCTGGAGGTCACAATCCATCTCGTCATCTTGATGTTGACTCCCCTTTCTCGTTCACCGGGAATTCTTTTTGAAGTTTGTAATCGTAGCTTTGAAATGATCTCTTTTAAGCTCTTTAGTGTAGTAGACTTGTTACTTCTGGTGTTTGTGGATACCAGAGTCATTTCCTTCCTAAGGTTAGAACCAAGAAGAAACTTTGGAATACTAGGAAGTTTAGTTCTAATTTGTTCAAGCATCTCTTCCATCCTGTCAGGGGGGGTGTCCTTTTTCGTACATCAAGTTGCTTTCATACCTGACATAATTTGCAGCATCTCAATCACCGTTGTTGTGGGTGACATCTGTACTTGTGCCCACAGTGATTCGTTGTACTTACGATATATACACTGTTGTTATCCACAAGTGGCTTGTGTTTGTTTGTGGGGGCCTATTGTATCCACTACGACCTCCTGGAAGTGTTCGTAGAAGAGTCATTATTCCTGCATAATGTCCATCTTTCACCAATCTCCGGTGGGTTTGATGTATTTGCACTTACTTTAGGGATGGATCTTCCACTATCAAGTGGTAGTGTTGCCTTCTACAGTCAACAGGCAAATGTAGGTACTGTCGTAAGAGTCTGTTACACCATGCCCGTACATGTTTGCTAGTGACTCGTTGAATTTGTGGCATATGAATTTCAATAACTCATAAGAGGTCGATGTGTCTATTAAGAGATGCCATTAACCATCGGGTTGATTGCATTCATCATTGATTTCTTTCTTCACATACGTTAGCCGCCCACTTGCCACATTCACTTGTGTGCTAATTTCCTTATGCTTATAAGGGACCGATGTGTTTACTTGCATGCCAAATCCCTTCACTTGCATATGGGGTGACATAATTATTTCATGCTCTTTGTAGATTGTTTAAATCTCAAGTTTAAGTTCTGTGTTCGGGTCCCCTGCAGTTACATTGAGTGCACTTGGATTTCAGTCAAGCTTTGTTCTTTGTATATGCTTGAGTCCAAGTTCAGGTGCACAAGTTCAAGTGCTCAAGTTCATAGATCCTTGTATTCAATCTGGTTTGAGTTCAAAGTACATGTTCAAGTGCTTGTTCAGGGTCTTCTGAAGTCCTTGCAAGTTCAATTTCACTTGATATGAATTTGGTTCCAGTTTGATCTTATTTTACTTGGGTTTGACCTTTTATTAATCATTTGAGTTTTGTTCAGGTTCAAGTCCACAAGTCATTGTTCATTTGAGTCCATATCAAGTCCTTTTGAGTTCAAACAGGTCCGAGTACGATTACATTTTCACCCGAAATTTCGACAGTCTCCCGACGTCTCCCCTGTTTAGAGGGAAAACTACGGAAAACTATGTCTTTCCAACCACGCTAAGAAAAGCGTGTATGGTAGGTGCCCTCTTTTGAGGATACCGTGACTGTGTAAAGTTTTTGTCCCCACCACGCTAAGAAAAACATGTATGAGTCTTCTACAGGTACCTGTTATAAGAGAAAAAACAGTTGTTTATCCGCAGGTACAAAGCCGCGTACGGGTTCTTAAGAGTTGTCCCGGGCAAGGTTTAAAATTGTGTAAATAACCCTTGAGGCGGTTTTCGTCCGTGAGGCGAGGCGTAAGCCTCGAGGCGGTCTGAGGCGTAAGCCTCACGGACGCAGAATTGCATAAATGAGAATTTGAGGATTTTAGCAGGTAAATAATAGCAAGATTCTATCATACAATAAAAACATCTAAATGACAAGTGGAATTAGTGGAAATTAAGAAAAGAGATGCAATAAAATCCTGTTTCAAAGTATAAAACCACAAAATTATAGTCTATCAGAACTCTCAAAATACAATTAAGAAGAAACATATAAAATTCAATCATATCCCATCACTAAATGGGTCTTCAAGAGAATATTCTTCTCCAATTGTATCTATGAATGTCATATCTTCATCTTCTTCAATATGACTCATTTTTCACTTTTCTGTTCAATAAGAATAATCATTAATTCATTATCATGTTAATTTCTCACTTGATATAAATATAATGCAATAGCATATAAGAAGTTGTGAAATACCTTTACTTGATTATTGTGCTGCAGAGCTAGTGGATGTGTGTGGTGTGATACTAGTGGATGTGTCCACTTGATCTGCTTCGCTCCTCAAGACATCCACACTTAGATCCTCTAGCTGTAAGTCTGATAATGGCAAATCTGTCTCATCATTTATGAATCATTCATTATCAGATGACACATCATAACACACCAATGGGTCCTCATCATCCTTCAACCCCTTATTTCTCAACCTCCTATCTCTTAACCTCTTGTTGCACATAACATATACAAGGGAGTTCATTCTGATTGTTGATAGCCGATTTCTTCTCTTTGTTTGCACTTGACTATATGTACTCCAGTTTCGCTCACACCCAGAAGAAGAACAAGTGAGGCCCAAAACTCTTATAGCAAAACTGTAACTCAGGGGTAGAATCATCAAATTGGATCCACCATTCAACTGTTTTCAAAAAGAAAAATAATAATCAGAACTTAATAAAATGTCTTGCATTTACCAAATTAAGTATACTTGGAGATCGTTTGACAATTGTTAATTTTGCTGCATGCAGACCGAAAAAACTCTCTTTATTCCAAAATAGAACGATTTGTAAATCTGCAAGCTCTTTATCTGTCTGCTCCGGTATTAGTCATTCCATGCAATGATACAGACCAAGCTTCACCTATGGGTTTGAAGATTTCCTCTATGAATATTGAAATTGAGGATTGAGATAATATGTCGCTGCATGTAGATGACGGTATAACTGTACCTCCCACCGAGCATCAATGATATTCCAAATCTCTCTATAACTTGCCTCCTCTTCTCCCAAATTGTGTGCAATCAACTCCTCGGCCTCATCTATAGCATTATAAATAAAATCCATGGTTGGTTTCTTCTCGGCATCTACTAAACGTAAAACTTACACCAAGGGTCTCGTGCTCAATATGGCATAAGTCACAGCAGCCCAAAATTTATCATTTAGAATTATTTTTCTTATTTTCTTCCCCTCACTTTTCTTCCCCCACGTAGAGTTAAGCTATTATGTTGATGTAAACATTGCTTCCAGAGATTGTCTCACATCCAACAGGCTCTGAAGTGTCAAATAAGATGTGACAAACCTATAGATTTACAGTGCACAAATGTAAGAACCTACATTAGGAATTGATAATGATTTGTAGTGCACAAATGTAAGAAGATACCTAGTGGTTGCAGGGTGAATGATTTCCTTATTTGAAAACTTTCTCATTAAGGCTAAGACCCCTGAGTGGTTGTATATAAACTTTGTGATCTTCTTCTCCCTAGAAAGAGCGCTCTTGTGTTGAGGTAAATCACCAAGTTCCTATAATATGTGATCGATACAGTGTGCTGCGCAGGGGGTCGGGGGTCTAATATAGGTGTTTCCTCTTCTCCATCAACATATGACCAGCTATTTTGTATGCACTGGCATTGTCAGTCACCACCTGAACAACTAATTGCTCCCCAATCTCCTCAACAACCCCATCTAGTAAATTGAAAATGAATTCAGCATTTTTAACCTCATCTGAAGCTTCAACTGATCGTAAAAACACTGTGCCGTAAGGATTGTTGACAAGGATATTAACATTAAATGGTATGGCATTCTCAAAAAAAAAATCTGTCAATATCCATGCAAACCTGCCGTCGACCCTCTCTCGTACCAGCCGCAGGCATCATCTGTATTTGTGTTATATCCTCTCCTGGATTAGTCATATACTGGTCCATAGGACCCCGCGCACCTCTATTATGTATAGTGGAGGAAGAGCCCTTTCCACTCTCGCTCCCAAAGTAAGCACCATGTTCGATCCTTTCATCAAATTGCTCCTGTTGTAAATGTTTGGCCGTAGTACTATTTTTCATATAAGCTGTAATTTTCTCATTCGCCTTATCCGGAACATTCGCACAATGTGCTACATTCTTATGTGAGACGGATAAGTGTTCATTCATGCGAGTTACTCCTCCCTTCACCACCTTATCACAAAAATTATATTTTAAATACACATATCTTATCGCCGCCTCCTACATCAACTTGCATACTGTATTTCCAAGAAGGGTCACGCCGCAATGACGTATTTGTCTTTTCATCAATCAGTACTCACCAACTGTGGAGCATATCTGGCTAAAGTAGTAAACTCTGCCTCGTACTGCAGAACTGTCTTGCTCCCCTCAACCAATCTCAGAAAAGTCTCATGCATTTGTTGTCTTGCAGAAGGGGATACAAACCAAGAACTAAATACTTCAGAAAATTCTTCCCATGTAATCAGAGAGTTCAGTTTACCTTGAAATTTCTCCTCCTGCTGGCCCATCCACCAGCGCTCCGCTTCACCATCCAACAAAAAAACTGCTAACGGTACCTTTCTATCAGGAGGACATTGCATGCCATCAAATGTCTTTTCCGATCTCCTCAACCAATCCTCAGTTGCTCTGGGCTCAACAGTGTCCTCAAACCTTGGAGGCTTCAATCTCAGAAACATTTGTAGATGTTTATCTACATCTTCAGATCTAACAGCAGAAACTCTATTCTGCGTCTCGCTCATCATCTGAGCAACTAACGTAGTAAACTGTGAAACTGTATCTGAACCAACCACTGGGGCAGAACTATTCACAGGAGCTGCCTGACTGGCACTCTGCCCATCAGTCATATCTGGGTCTGGCAGATCCATATCACACAGAATACAACTATGCACACAAAACAAAATAATAAAAATCCAAACAAACCGGAACTACCCTAACAGACTTACAGATCAAGTCCTATAGCTCTGTCTTACAATCCCATATTCCAAAACTATGCTCTGATACCACTCTAATTGTCACGACCCAACCCGACCGGAATGAATCCCATCGCGTCGAGTCGCGACGGATGAATCCAGGATCTAGCTTTGGAATTTGGTTTTAGACTTTCTTTCAAATAATCATACAGAAAACATAGAGCTACTATAAACTTCTAATATACAGTAATTCATCAATCATTTTCTTTCTTCTCATTCTTCAAAATAATCATGTACAATACAGTGCATGACAATAAACAGAAAGAAAAGAACAGAAGAACAGAATAGTCATGACCGTACAAAAATCAAAAGTACAAAAATACATAATCTCAGATCAGACACAAAACGGCTAGTCCAACACCTCATTCCCTTTCCCGGAACCTGAAAACCACGCAGATAACAAGGATGAGCTAACAGCTCAGCAAGACTACACTAGCCAAATAAAATCTCCAGAAATTCTCATATCAAAATACGCATAAAGGCGTTAAAAACATTTGCCATACAGAATTCAGATAATCGTACAACAATCAGAATATCAGACAGAGGTCAGAGATTCACACAGAACAGAAATCAAATAGAATACATATATTCGTTCAGAACAAATGAAGTAACAGAGACAGAAGAACTGAATCAAATTTACATCACAGAATTATTCAAATCAGAATTTAATCAAAGTTCAGAACAGATTTCAGAAAACATTCAAATCAGGTATCGAAAGCACAAACAGTCGGAACTTCATTTTTCAATAAACCCTAAACCGAATCTCAAGTTCTCAACAAAAAATCTGTTAATGTCTTTATGATTTCATAATATACTAATTAACTGCATCTACAGATAAAAATTCGTAAAAAACTAAACAGCTAAAGGAGTAAAAGGGAAACCCTAATCGGTATTTCAACGCAACACTGCCACAGCAACTTCAAAATGGAAGGAAGAATCGAAGAAACAAATAACTAAAAAATCAATGCTTCCGTAACAAAAAATCATAAAAATTTGCAACACTCATTGCTTGACTTCAAACTTCAAAGAAAACCGAAAGCAAGTTAACAAAAAAATCAAACCAACGAGCTTATGAGCCGATGAGTCGATGACGATTGACGAAGAACGGAAGAATGAAAGAGCCGCAGAGGCGCAGAGGAGGAGATCTCAGCGAAATCGACCGCAGAGGCGCAAAGAGCTTAGGGTTTTCTCGCTCGAAGAGAGACGAACGCTCGCAGTCTCGCTCGACGGCTCGGGAGTCGGGATGGCCACTTAAAATTTAAGTTGAAATCTTAAATCTTAAAATTAAAAATGTTAAATGAATAAATGCGAAAACGGGTCAAACGGGTCATTTTCGGGTTACCCGGGTTGACCCGAACCCGACCCGAAATGCCATACGGGTCAAAAACCAGAACCCGAACCCGACCCGTTTCGGGTTCGGGTTGACCCTAACCCGAATTTCTCGGGTCGGGTTCGGGTCGTGTTTTCGGGTCGTGTCAAATGTTGACAGGCCTAGATTCAAGCATATATCTGGCAGAGCGGCGAGACAATTCTGCGTCGAACACATAGGAAATGAGTACTATAGCAGGCGGCGGGATGGGGCACTGTAGTAGATGGCAGGATTTGAGCAGGTGACATGGAGGTCAACACGTCGCCCGTCGACTACGGTCCTTTCGATCACCGTAGCCCGGCTACGGTCCCTTCAACCTCATTCGTCCAATTACGGTCCTTCCGACCTTTGTTGTCAGCCAACTATTGTCCTTCTAACCTCTGTCTCTTGACTACGGTCCTTTTGATCTCAGTCCCTCCCAACTACGGTCTTTCGACCTCAATCGCCTGACTAAGTTCCTTCCGCCCTTAGAGATAGGATACAAAATGAGCATATACATGATAAGGTTGCAGTAACTCCAGTGAAAGATAAGATTAGAGAGAGTCGCCTTAGATGGTTTGGTCACATTAAACGGAGGCCTCCGATGACCTGGTTAGGAAAGTTGAGGTTTTGGATTTGACTTATGTTAAGAATGGTAGAGGTAGACCTAAAAAGGCTTGGTTAGAAAATATTATAAATGATCTCTCTTTATTAGATTTAAATGAGAATTTGAATTTTAGCATTGCACAAAGGAGAAAAAGGATTCATGTAGCCGAACCCCACCTAGTGGGATAAAGACTTGATGTTGTTGTTGTTGTATCTGATTGGATATTATTGCGGTGTATTAAAATTGTTCAAAACTGTATACGATAGCAAAGTAGGTTGGTTTATGGGGCATTATTTGTCCTTATTCCAGAGTTCAAATATCGAAAGTCTGCAATTCTTCATATTAGCACAAGCCACAAGCAACATTAAAGCTCAATGAACTTAGATCTGCAGAGTACCATAGGCTCTTTTTGCCCTTGTATGGATTTGGCTAAATATGAGCAGCTGGTGTTTGGAAACCAATTGTGTCAAAATTTCCTAATTTGATTTGTAGTAGGACTTCATTGTAGCCTATGTTCCTTCAATATATAATGTGTTTTTCTTGCAGTAGGCTATGTATTAAAGTTTTCTTTCATTTCATTCATAGTTTTGCATATTGATTATTTGCCTTATGCTTAAAATTCTAATGTAAATCTTTTTAATTAATTACTTATAATGACTTGTGTTCTATGATATCTGCTACCCATATATATATAGAAATAAAGTTCCACATGCTGTTCTGATTGGCGCCAAGGGTATTGGATTTCTGATGCCTGAAACTTAGGAATAAACAATATGGAGAAAACTTTGAATGATTAGAACATTATACAAGATGTGGCGTCAGTTGCATCTTCAGGTACCAGTAAAAACTTATTAGACCTATGATGATCTCATAAGCTTATGTGGGTGATAGTATAAGAAGAACAATAACAATGTCTAAAGTAGCAGAAGCTCTACCAACAGAACCACTATTTGAAGGTGCAAATGTTTGAGCCAATTAGTTGATGAGTTGCTTATTTAGCCAATATCAGCTCATATTGGACTTGAATTGAGCCTTAATGTTGGTCATATTGAGCAAGCTCAAAAATTAAATTGCATGTATGTGTTGGATTAGTAGTAGGTGAAAATTGATTGAGTATCAATTTGTAGCTCAGTCAAAGTTCATCAGCCATATATGAAATTCAACCACCATTAACTCCTAAATAAAAGAATGGCCTAGCACTGTGAATGATAGTATTAATAGCCCATATGGTTTTAGTATGGCTCATTATTTTTTAATGATTTTTTTTTTTGTGATGTCATATGATAGTTTGTTAAGTAATTTCTACAATTTTTTTTATAGCATCTATTAAGATGAAGAGTGTCATTAAAGCTTTACTTGGAAGATGAGCTTCAGGGGAATTTAGGCATTGTTTGTTTTTTAGATTTAATCAAATATCTTAATGATGATGAACACAAAATTAAAATTGGATTAGTTCTTATTTATATTTGATATATATATATTATAAATTATATTGTTAATTATCTCATTAATTATTTAAGTACTCTTTTATTCGTTAATTATATAATTATTATTTATATTGTTAATTATATAATTAATAATTTCTATTTAACACTATATTAATTAAGTACTAATTATTAATATTTTAATTACATTAATTAAATTAAATTAGATTTTTTTTTTTCCAAATATCTTAGCGGGCGTCAACGGTTTGCTTTTCATCTTCTGTATTTCGTCGATGCTGTTCGACTTCGTTGCTTGGCGTTCGCGTGAGGTAGAGTTTTGCACGAGTCGCTTCTTCGGCTCCGTTGTTGCTGTTCGACTTCGAGTCACTTATTCGGCTCCTTCGACGGCGTTCCTTTCCTGTCGGATCGGAAGTCACGACTTTTTTATCGGAAGCAAGGACGGGAGCTCGCTTGCTCGCTGTGAAGGTAACTAATCTTTCTCGCATTCGCGCGATTCTTCGGCCAAATCCATTAAATCCGACGAAGTTATCAGAGTCTTAACTTTATTATGGAGCCGTAACACGCCGCCGTCATGAGGGGGATGCCGGTCATCCCTACCGAATATGTAAAATTCAAACGATCTTTTCATCCTCCCTTACCCTTTCCTCTTCCTTCAAGATTGTTCTCGCTGTCTTACGTTCAATGCTCCATCTCAGTCCAGAAGGATGATCTCATCCTGCCTCCCCGCTGCTCTGTTGAAGACCCTCTCGATGACTTCATCTCTCTGCTTAAGAACTCTTCAAGAGTTCTTTCAGAAGTATCTTCTCTTCATTCCCGAGCAATGAAGGCCGGCTTCACTGAATATGGACAGGTTAGCACAACGCTTCTCAATCTCTATGCCAAATGCTGTTCATTGGATAACGCATGTAAGCTGTTTGATGATATGTCTCAAAGAAATGCTCTCAATTGGACGATTCTTCTTACTGCCTGTGTTCGTAGCGGTCATAATGAATTAGGGCTGAGCCTATTTTCTCGTATGCTAGTAGATGGAGTATTGCCTAATTGCTTTACTTTGGCGACTATTTTCAAGTGTTGTGCAAAGAAGAACAATATTCTTGAAGTGGGTAAAAGCATTCATGGATGGATAGTTAGGAATGGAATTGAAAAGGATATTGTGCTGCAAAACTCAATTCTTGACTTCTATGCAAAGAGTGAATCCTTTCAGTATGCCAGAACGGTTTTTGAGATTATGACTGAAAGGGATACTATTTCATGGAATGTTATGATTGGCGTCCATATAAAGTTTGGTGATCTGAATGGTGCGATGGAATTATTCAGAGCATCACCATCTCAGGATGTTTCGAGTTGGAACACTTTTATAAGTGGGCAAATGCAGAATGGATCTGACAAAGCAGCTCTACAGTTTCTCCATCTCATGGCTAAGGTTGGTCCTATGTTTAATCATTATACTTTATCTATAACCCTGGTGTTAGCTGCTAAGTTAGCTCTACTGGATTTGGGAAAGCAGATACACAACAAGTTGTTGAGACTTGGATTTGAGAATGATGCATTTATTAAGAACTCCCTAGTAAATATGTATTCCAAGTGTGGTAGGATGGAAACTTCCTTGACCATATTTTGTGACAGAGTTCAAGGAAATAAGATCTCACAACTTGCACCAGCATTCATAGAACCTCTAGCAAATACAATTTCATGGAGTACTTTGATTGCTGGATTTGTCCAGAATGGGACAACAGAAGAAGCTCTTGTGCTCTTCTGTAGGATGTTATACGAAGGTGTAGCAGTTGATTCATATACTCTCACAAGTATTGCTTCAGCCTGTGCTGATGCAGGAATTCTTGAGCAAGGAAGGCAGATACATGCTTGCATTGAGAAATTAGGGCATGGATTTGATGTCTTCTTGGCATCTGCAATTATCGACATGTATGCTAAATGTGGAAGTTTGGATGATGCCAGGGAAATTTTCGACGGCATAGAATGTAGGAATGTTGTCTTTTGGACGTCGATGATTGTTTCCTATGCCTTGCATGGTGAAGGGAGAGAGGCCATCAGGGTTTTCGAAATGATGCTGGACAAGAAAATCATGCCAAATGAGATTAGCTTTACAGGTATCTTGTCTGCTTGTAGTCATGAGGCTTTGATTGTAGAAGGTTATAAATATTTCAAGTTGATGCAAAAGGATCATGGAATAGTTCCTACAATTGAGCACTTGAATTGCATGGTTGACCTCTTAGGCCGATGCGGTCTACTTGATGAGGCAAAGAATTTCATTTGCAAATACAATCTTAGACATCATAGTGTTGCCTGGAACTCATTGATATTAGCTTGTCGAGTTCACGGCGATATTGAAACAGCAAGATGGGCTTCCGAGCAACTGGTTCAAATTGAACCACATGAAGCTGGATCTTATGTTCTTATGTCTGGTATTTATGCCATTAAAAGAGAGTGGGAAGCGTCCTCGAGGTTGTGGTGTGTGATGAAAAATAAAGGGTTCAAGAAACAACCAGGCTGTTCTTGGATTCAGCTTAAGGACAAGGTTCACTCGTTTGTTGCAGGAGACAAATCACATATTGAATCTTCGAAGTTATTTTCGCACTTAGAGAAGTTGGGAGATTTAAAAGATTTGGGTTATTCAACCGGGACTAACTTGGTTCTTCATGGTTTAAGGGAAGAACAAAGAGAGCTGGTTCAGTAACTACCGAACGAAAATTGCTTATGGCATCATCAGCAGCTCAAATGGATTACCTTTGAGGATCATGAAAAATGTCCGAGTTTGTGGAGATTATCATGAAACAAACAAGTATATCAGCCAAGCTGCAGGTTCAAGGATATAGGTTTGATATTATTGAATTAATTGAGTTAGTTTGTGTAGTTGAGTAGCTCATTTATGTAAAGCTTAATAATAAATGACCAATTCAACTATATTAATTCTCTTATTATGTAAACTACATCTTAGTTTAATTCTGTTATACACATTTCTCAGGATTAGAACAATTGATAACAAGCGGTGTGTGTGCAAATATCTTTGACTATAATATCATTTAATTTGTGATTAAACTCATACATTCATTTATATTGGTTATTCATATATTGTACATCTTCTTTCTTATATGTGTATGAATGAATGCAACAAGTGGATCATCAAGCTTGTTATCAACACATGTCCTATATTAAAGAAAACAGTGTAATCCCGTGGGGGCAAAAACCCATTATGCATAACAAACATTTTATTATTATTATTATTATTATTATTATTATTATTATTATTATTATTATTATTATTATTATTATTATTATTATTATTATTATTATTTGTGATTGTAATAATATAGGAATGCATTGGGCATGTTGTGTGATAAAAAAAGTATCCCTTAAATTCAAGGAAAAATCCTATAGGATGGTGATGACCTGCAATATTTTATGGCAGAGAATGGTTGCCGTTAAAAGATAAGCATAAAATTAAGTTAAATGTTGTAGTCTTGTAGATATGAAGATGCTTAGGTGTAGGCAGAAGGAAAAATGAGTACATATGTGAAAAATGTTAGAGTAGCTCCAATAGTAGATAAGATTAGAAAGAGTTGTTATAGATGATTTGACCACATAAAATATTGCCCTTCCATTGACTCAATTAGGAGAGTGATTGTGTTAGATTTGACTGATGTTAGGAGATAGACCTAAAAATATTTCATTAAAAAGTATTATAAATTATCTTTTTTTGTTCGATTTAAATGAAAATTTGACTCTTCATAAGATACAATAGGGGGTAAATGATTCATATGGTTGACTCCACAGTGAAATAAAAACTTGATATTATTGTTATTATTTGTGATTGTCGGAGCTTTAATGCTTCATGATTTAAATGTACGGGCCTGATAAAAGATTGTGTATCTAGTGCCTGATTGCTTCGATCAATGAATAAACCTTTGTGGTTTTGGTTATGATAATTTTTCTTTTTTCTGAAGTCCATACTTCAGATGCTTATCAAATTTTGGAGAATTGACATGAGCAAAACTAGCGCATTAGTTATCAGTTCCTTGTAACAAAGGTCTTTTGTGTAGAGTACAGCCAAGTGAGAGAGGCTTATTTAAGCAGATAGATTACTTGTGTAATAATTGTGCTAGAACTCTTGTCAAATAATGAAAATCTTCATTTGGCCAATCTAAAATTCTTTTGATTTTTCCGGAATTAGCAAAAAAAACCTTCCTCAAAAATTAAAAATCCTAAGGAATTCACTTTGGGATGCATAAAATCATACCTAGTTCAAGTTCATATTTAGCTTTCAATTGTAGAGTGCAGATAAGTGACAAAAGTAAGCCGTTTTTTGAGAATACAGATGTAGCTTATTAGTTGGGAGCTTGGGCTGTAGGACAAAGAAGAATAGACTAGACACTAAATAATAACTCCAATAAATAAGAATATTTACTTACAAAACATTTATATACAAACATAGAACAGCCGATCAATAAGAACATATTTATACACAAACATAAAATATCCGAATGAATCAAAGAAGCAACTTTCAAAGAAGGAGATGGAAGGGAGTGGACAGTAAGAAGTGAGTCCAATTACAGATCAATGAACATTTCATCATTCAAACTAACATTGACAATACAATATGCATATCATATGAATGCTTAGAGAAGCTTAGGTTACTGGAAGTGCAGTAGCAGCAGGCCGGTATAAAGGCTTTATCTGCAGAGCAGGACTAATGGAAAGGAGGCTGATGAAGCAGTCCACTGGCACCCTCATGCCCCACACATTGATTGACTTAAGCTTGCGGCATTTGTATACGAGTGCAAAGAGGCCGTTCTCGGTAACATGGCGGCAACTCCATAGTACAATTGACTACAAAGTTCAAATTAACAACACCAACAAGTAGTCAGTTGGTTCTTGAAGAGGAGTTTGATAAATATAACTGGTTGAAAAGGAATCACTTGCAGAAAAAAATAAAAAGGTCTGTCAAAATAGCACCTAACCACACTCAAATCTTTAGCAAGCATTGCATGTTTCTCACGTATTGAGACCATTTTTATGATGATTTTGAACAAATATGAAGCAGTAATTGCTTCTCTGGTCCACACAATTAGTAAATTGCCACAATTTAGCAAATATGCAAGTCCTAGCAGTTTGACATTTTGAATAGGATGTCATAAGTTAACTGGCTACAAATGATAAGCTGAAACAACATCTTAACTTAAACAAAAAATTATAAACAGAAAAAATGAAGGACATAAGGCCTGATCAATTGATCACCTTACCAAGTTGAAAAGAGTGCTTCTATATTTAAATACCAGTTTTAAAGTTCCTCATTCTAAATTAAGTGCCAATACTTTGCATTGCAGCATGATTGCAACATTTAAGCAACGGATTTTTATGTATTAGTTGATATGTAGACCAAACACTGAGATTGAATGAGAGTTAAACATCCATGTGCTGCCTAATACTGGGCTTATGAGTTATTATTTTTTACGTTGATCATATAGAGACTATAAGCATGAAAACCTACATGTGAATATTAGCATGAGTAGAACATGCCCCACGCTTTGAACTTTTCCATTATTTTTCTCCTCTCGGAATGAAAAAAAAAAAACAGGGCATTATTTAGCACTGTTAAACTTATAGGAATGTACCTTAAAGAGCAACATAATTCGAATCTTTGTTCTCTTAACTCTGGTACATGCGGCAATATGAATTAGTTAAGTCCACTGAGAAGGCATGCTATATAATATAATTTGCAAATCATGATTAAAACTCTTATCAATTATGTGATATCTATATATAAAACATTCAATCACAAATAACTTATTCATTAATGATGTGATTCTATGTGACTTATCCATGTTTAAGACAGTCTTACATTCTTGTTAAACCTAGAAACTTCATAATTATGCAAAACATAATCTTTTTGCTGAAGTTTTAGCAAACAAATCATCCACCATATGCCACATAGAAATGTACTTAAACATCACTTCTCATTGTGCAATCATATCTATCAAGAAATGATATCTTGTTTTTTTGTTTAATTGTTCCATGATAATTTGGGTCTTTCGCATACACCAATGCAACCATAATATCATAAGTTCATAACTGTCCTAAATAGCTACAAAATATTTCAATATTGCTAATTGACATGCAACTATTCTTCAATTTATTTGATCCAATCATAATTTGGGCGTAATTAGTAATAAATTTCATTAAATAACAGCAAAACTGTAACTAGTGTATCTATTGTTGCCTTTAATCTCAAATACTAATTAAGCCTCAAGAGACCAATATTCAACAGTGATTAATACTAGTTTGAAACTACATTACTTTCTTTATTAACAAAGTACACAAAAAGATTGATGGGTATATAATTTTCTCACTACTCCAAGAAATTTTCAATTAACCTAGTCTCACTAAAACGCATTTAAGAAAAAATAAAGGAGTTAGAGTTAGCTCAATCTTAATTACTAGTCTTAAAAATAATTGTAGAATATAGTTTACAGTAAAAAAATCATTCACGAGCATGTATGGCAACAAAAATAATAGTAAAAGTTAAGGAATTCAATTACCTTCAAGTGAGGGCAGCTATTGGCAATTGCAAATAATGATTCATCCGTTATAAATGTGCCTCCAATGTTCAGATGCTGCAATGATGCAGCCTTTGAGACCTGTAATGAACCCAAACAATGACTATGCTTACATTTAAGGTTCAAATGATGACAATACATAGATGTAATAGTAGTCTTCACAATTCCATAGATTAAGATAGCCTACTCAAAGAAACCATAATGATCAAAATTAAGAAATATCATCTATAATTTCACTCTCTGCTTGCTTGACATTATAACATAGAAAAACTACAAATAGAACAACAAAACGCAGAGGTAGTGCATGAAGGCCCCATGATTGTAGGGTTTAGGAAGGAATTACATTGCAGAAGCTATTATTATTTACTTCACCTCGCAAGAGTCAACCCACAACATTGAGCTATAGAGTTATATAAATCTACCAAAACAAATATATGAAGAACCATAAAAGCTTATACCAATTGAATTACACCATTATCAGTGATTCCGGCCATGCCCCATACAGAAATAGACATCAAATTGTTGACACACTTGGCAGAAGATATCATATACAGCCCTTCATCGGTTATCTGACAACCCCAGCAACTCCGAGAGCTACAAAACACAAATACGAGAAGAAATAATGGGATATCAGAAGTTACCAAATTAATTCTAACCGTAATAAAACTTCACAAAGCAAACTTCCATTTTCGCAAAATGTATTGCTTCTAATGTGAATAGGCAAAACCACAAACACATCAAAGGCATGGAACGCGCTAAAGGAGTCAGGATTCTTTAGGTAAAAGGCCACCAGAGAAGAGTGAGCATAATAGACTTTGAGAATAAAAGAAAAGAAGAAGTACATGTCGAGCTCCTTGAGGTTATATGAAGCTTGGACGAGCCGCGTGGCGGAGCTGTCGTCCACCTTCCAACCGGCGAAACTCAGCCTCTCCTTCCTTGCAAACGACTGCTCTACCCCCGACTTCCATTTCCGGCAAACCCCGCTCGCTCTGCAAATCAAACCCAAACCTCGACAGAAATTCGCTTAAACTCAAACAAATAAAGAGGGATTTTTTTTTTTAAGAGGAAAACTCCTCCCTGATACTCACTTGGCTAAATCTCTGAAGGATGAGATCAGGGAGAAGATGTGGGCGAGGAGGTCCACCGGAAGCCGCTCGATCTCCGCCTCCATCTCAACGCTGATCATTTCGATCCTCTGTCTCCTCCCACTCTTTCTCAAAGCGTACAGTTGGAATATAGAGAGAAAAGGAAAAAAAAAAAAACTCTTGGCCAATCCGCCGTTCCAAACGAGAAAATTTACAGAGAAGAATACAGAGAAAAAGGAAAGAAAAAAAATCTTGGCCAGTCTGCCGTTCCAAACGAGCAAATTTACACACAAGAATACAGAGAAAAAGGAAAGAAAATAAATTTCTTGGCGAGTCCGCCGTTCCAAACGAGGAAATTTACATTTAAGGGTCAGCAGAAGCATTAAGAAATTATTTCTGTAAATACATACTAATTATGCCAACAAGTATAAATTTTTAAACATCCGTATGCATTCCTGTACGTATATTTCAGAGAGAAAGAGAGAGATTTATCTGCCATGCATAGAATAATTTATCTTTTTTTATTGTTTTTATTCTTTTTACAAGAAAAAATGTTTGTTGCGGCATAGTGTGGTCATCTTCTCGTCATCTTCATCGTTACAGGACGGCACTGTTCTTTGAGGATGCATGAGAAAAATGTCAGCAGCTTTTAGATCAAACACGTGATTCACGTGGGATTTTTAATAATTAAACATTTTGAGATCAATATTATATTTCAGCTCTCAACTTGAAACAAAAAAATAATAATAAAAATTGAAGACTAAACAAAATGAGTGACCGCATCAAAATTTTGGTTGCTTGTTGGATTATAAATGGATGTGTGTTGATAAGTAGAATTTGATAATCCCAAGTTATCAAGCCTTTATTATTATTGTTCGTTTTTCTTTTTCTTTTTTTTTTTTCTTTTCTTCTTAGAATTATTGGTGATAGATAGATTTAAATTGTTTTGGAATCAATCCAAGCTTGTCGCATCTTGAGCCCCAAATGTAAAAGAAATGATGAACAAATTTAATCTCAATTCAAGTGACAAATTTTAGTAAAAATAGAGTTTTTTTTATATTATTGAGAAAATGATTTATTAACAAATATGTGTGCATGAAGACATAAAGTCATAAATATAAAAATAAAATTTTATTGCATTAATATTATTGTGTCCTTGAATATTCGAGGCAATAGAGATATAAGATTTAGCATTTAAGTTTCATACGAAAATCCAACACACAAACAGATAAACAGTGTGAGTGTAGCAT